>NC_056737.1:630454742-630457242 GCF_019279795.1 Protopterus annectens | reverse complement strand
CTGTTTTCAACATTCGCCCTCCTAAGGCAGAATCCTTCCAGTATATTCTACTATAGATATGATCTTGTGCCCCTGTAAGTAACCTCATTCTGTTTGTCATCCAACCACTTAAATATAACTAGGAAAGGTAAATCTAAAACAAAAACATAAAGCATACCAAAGCATGCAACAACAAAGCAGCAGTGTATGAGATACGATTCAGAATGACCATATAAATGTAAATTTAAATTAAATTAAAATGTAAGTGTAAATACTAAGAATTTTAAAATTCAAACTCATCATAAAAAGATAAGCATGGGTAAAGAAACAGAGTTTTATTTATTTTTTTTATTTTACATTTGTTTACCTGGAAATTCCGACTGGACGCAGGTCCTTTTTCAGCGGATGCCCAGGGAGAAAAGCTCCATATCATGTACATGATAAATAGAGATACAAAGTTGCAGCAATAGTAAACAATATTACAGGTTGTTGGCTTTAATACAATAACAAAATATTGATTATCAACAGTCTATACAGTAAATGTTGCAAGTTAAGATAGTTTATTGTCATTTATAATATTAGTAACAAAGTTGTCAGACAAGATTTTAAAGTATGTAAAGACAACTAGCTAATTCTGACTGTGGTTAGTAGTGGTGGTGGTATAGTTGGGGTTAAGAGTCTAGGTGGGGGGGTAGGGATGTGTAAACGTTGCTCATTATGGTACACTGATCATTGGGGTGCACATCCATAGTTGCCAGTGAAGTAGCATGTGACCATACTCCAAATGTTTCAAGATGCACCCCTGGAACTTCCTGCAGTCTCTGTGCAGCCAAACAAAAAGCAATGATCACCTGATATAGAAGCAGTAAATATTTCCATTAGGAAATTAGAAAGGAGTTAAATTATGAAGAGCTAAAAGTGTGAATCTTTAAGCCTTAAACACAATATGAAAGGTTTTTCAGCAGCCAGAACAGTTCTGAAGCACTGGTACAGTATGATGAGAAGGGCTGTCCATCCAGATTTCTGCAGTGGTTGCAGATGTTGCAGATCCATTTTGGGAAGCCACAGCTATAAACCCTTGCAATAGTCTAGGCATGAAGAGACCAGACCATGAAACAAGTGGAAACGTTATTTAATAGAATTAGATGCAAAAGGCTTTGACAACAATCAAAACCTGAACCCAGATATTAGCTTGTCATTGAGGATTACACTGACATTTTGCATCTTTGTGGTGAACAGCATTTTGTGTCTGCAGGAGATTATGGAAGACACCAGTTCTGGAGCCATGGAGACCTTTGAGATAGCATACATGGTCAGTATGTTGGTCTTGGAAGTGCTATACAGGAGATACCACCTTATCCACTGAACTCATTACTGTATATACTCCTGGGGAAGAAGAACTAAGCTAGGCATCAACTGTGTAGCAATGATATGGTAGATCTCTCCCTCTGATCATTTTTTTTGCAGGTGAAAGCATATACACAATGAATGACAACAGACTAAATGTAATACCACTAATTCTGATTCTTCAGTACCTCAGAACATCTTTCTCCCTTAACAGTATCAGTAAAGCAACAGTAAGCATCTTTAATGTATGCAGTCCCATATTACATTACAGCCCACTTTGTTAAACTCCTTCCCTTTCATTCCTGCCATAAATGCACTAGACCATCTCCATTTCTCACCACATCTATCCAACTATCACTTCAGTACTATGCTTATAACTTCTTCGGCTAGCCACTAAAAATATTACTGTTAAACAAATATACATCATCCACTAAAGTAAGTATGGACTGTCTCAGAAGTGATACAACCAACTTTTACAATAAAGATAACACTATTCCTAGGGTGGTTGGGAAGTAAAGAGGATGTGATAAATTTAACCACAGTTCCAGGAATTAAAAAGTCCCCTATTTCCTGGTTATTTATTAAAAAAAAATGTTTCAGTTCTAACTGAAACAAGTCTCCATTGCTCTGAATAATTTATTTATTTATTTATCTTGATTGATTACTGGTAAGGTCTAACTGGGTAGGAGCCCAATTTCAGTGAAGGTCCGGGGAGAAAAGCTCAGAAGTATTACAAAGCATTTTAAGAACAATAATTTTACAGTCTTTAAAAATAACACAAATAACAAATATTTAAATAATTACACCAAATTAGACATAATATGAAAACATTAGTTAAGAATAAAGTACAAGTTATATGACGATGTAATACTTAAAGAAATGTTAAACATTTTATACAGAATTAAAGATAAGTTAATATAATGCAAACAGGAACTGCTATATGAAGTGAGAGAAAAGCAGGCTAATGGTATATTTTAGAGAAAAAATCAGGAAAGTGAGAAGTTGATTTAAGTAAGGAGGTGAGTGAAAAAGTGAAAGTAAGTTGATGTAAGGTATGAACAGGTATTTGTTGACATTTAGGGATATAGTTTATCATGGCGTTGAGCAAGAACAGAGACAGCTTTTGGCTAGGAATTCTTTCAGAATGGTTTTGAAGGATGGCAGGGGAGGGTTT
>NC_056737.1:630419742-630452242 GCF_019279795.1 Protopterus annectens | reverse complement strand
AAAATCTAAATCTTATTTAAGTGCAGTGTTTTCAGCACCTGCAATCTGCTCAGGAGTCAATTGTGTGCACCTGTAATATACTTAGAATTGCCTCCTCCTGTAGTTCATAGGGGTGGGGGTTGCATGCATTGGTAGCATTTTTAAGTATGATTCTAGATTATTTTTTATTACACTAATTGCTTCTACTACTACTGGAATTAGTATCTTTGTTCTACATTGTACTCATTTCTGCTTGCATATCCTGGTATTTTATGACTTTGTGTCTCTCCATACATAAGGCACTGTAAGCAATATTACCTTTTTCTACCTTACCCACTCTCAACTGTATCTGGTTTTCTTGCATATGTATTTTTTTAACTGTTGATAATGGGTGATTCCATGTGATATAAATTTCATCATTCTCTATAATGCTTTGTGGTTCATCTTTGCAATGCTTCTCTCATCTACTTCTATATTTATACTTTGCCAAGGTTCAAGACATCCACCAACAGAACCCTAAGCTTTTCTGGAACACAGTCAAAAGACTATTACACACAGACAAAACTGCAACTCCTTCACCAACCAGTTCCTATAGCTACCCAATTCAAATACACATTTCATAAACTCTGTCCTCTGCCTACTTAACAACAAACCACCCACCAACCTCACTTTCCCAAACAGTACTAATCACTACCAAAATGCATTCTCCCTCTAGAGATAAATTAACTGGAAGTGAGACCTTTAGAAAAGGGAAAGAGTAAACTATGTAGAAAGAAATGGAAACTGTGGGAACAATACATGCAGAATAATGTTTTGGAGGAAGAGTGATGTTTAAGGGAAGTCTGGAATTGAGCAATTTATGTAATGTTGGATTGATGGTAATTGTACAAAAGTGTGTATGTAGTATATAATCTTTGTAACTGTGAACATTGGCATGATTTGTTCTCTTTTATATAAAAGTATGTTTGACTATGTATTGACTGATAATCCAAAAAGAGTGTTAAAAAAAGAAAAGACACAGGGTCAAACATAAAAAAATCCTTTCTCCATCCAACCTGTATCTACCTCTTCTATCAAAAAAACACCTCCTAAAACTAAACAAAATACACCAGCTACCACCAACTCAGTCCCTCTGGCTTCCCAATTCAGTATACATGTAATACACTCTTGTCATTTCCCTACTTAACAACCAAACCACCCACCAGCCCAGCCTCACTGTTCCAAACAGTACTAATCAAACAACCAAACCACCCACCAGCCCAGCCTCACTGTCCCAGACAGTACTAATCAAACAACCAAACCACCCACCAGCCCAGCCTCACTGTTCCAAACAGTACTAATCAAACAACCAAACCACCCACCAGCCCAGCCTCACTGTCCCAGACAGTACTAATCACTATCAAAATACTTTCTCCCTCTAACCAGTATCTACCTCTTCTGTCACCTGCCACCGGAATATCACAGAATCGCTGTAGATGCTATAGCATACCCTGTGTCAGTTACAGAAAGCTACATCCCTGACATCTGGAAAAATCCCACATCATACCTCTAAATAAAGGGAAAACATCTGCTGACCTCTCCAATTACCAACCTATAGCCATTCAACCTCCACTCTCCAAAATGTTAGAAAAATGCATTCATTCCCAACTCATCTTCCCAATAACAATCTCCTCTCCAACACTCAAGCTAGTTTCTGATCTCACCACAGCACCACTACTGCTCTGCTCAGTTTTACTGAAATCATGCACTCAAATAGAAATGTGACAACCTAGTATTCTCCCTCTTCTTAGACATGTCAAAAGCATTTGGCACACTTTCACACCCATGCTTATGCCCGGTCCATGAACTCTTCTCCCTAGGACTTTCCCACTCAACCCTTAGCTTGTTCCACAGCTGTCTCACCAGCAGACTCCAGGCTGTAAAATAATAAAGAGATTTATCCCCATTTTTGTCTGTCTCCATTGGTGTACCTCAAACATCTACTCTAGGCCCTTTACTATTCAACATATTCACTAATAATCTTCACAAAGCTACCAAAGAAGCCTCCATAGTACAATTTGCAGATAATGCCATGCTTATACTCCATAAGATGACCCAGGACTCCTTTTCCTCAGCTGAGTCCTGGTGAGATGACTACAAAGTACTTTTAAATACTAAAAAAATAAAATAAAATAACATTTTTATCCAAATCTCTGTCAGCACAGAAACATTCCTTCAACATCACATCATCAAACAATATCCTAATTAAAACATTTTCTAACACAAAATTTCTCAGTGTCTTAACTGATGATGTTAAAATATGATCAACACATCATTGAAGCCATCAAGAAAACTCGCCAAAGGTGGGCTTCCTCTACAGTTACAAATCCTCTCTCACTGACTACTCTAGGAATTGTTTAGCAACATCTTATCTTCCCCCTTCACTTCTCTGTGCAGCACCCATCCTGACTAACCTTCACTCCACTTTAAAAAAATAAACTACAGGTTTGCTACAATAAAATTGCTAAGTTTACATCCAATTTGCAAAACCATTCACACCACTGCCTAGCACTGATGCACCTACACTGGCTTGAACTACCTTACCCACTCTCAACTGCTTAGCACCCGCAAAATACTACACAAACCCGACACCTGACCATCACTACAAAACATCCTCAAACACTGTTTCCCTTATAGGAATCTCTGCTCTCAGAACAAATAACTCCTGACCAGCACCGAGTCTCATAACAGTGCAGGTGATTCCGTTTACTCAGCCTATGTTGCTAAGCACTGTAACTCCAGCTCATCCACTATAAAATAAGACAACATTACCACACATTTGAAACATAACTGAACACATTACCAAACTTCCTCATGGCTATGCTCATGCTCCAATCATGACTAAACCCACCATTCTTTCTGTTTCTCTTCCATTGCTATTCCCTCTGTCAATCACCCTGACTCTTTCATCTTGCTTATCCCTGTCTCTTTCATCTCTACTATGTCTTCTCCAACTAACCTACATTCTTAACCCTCTCATACTAATACCCCATCCTTATCCACCTCACCATCTTACCTATCTACTGTTATCTCAACCTCTCCACTATCAGAACCTTTTCTACTTATGTTTTTCTTGATTATTTCTGCTTATAGCCTTCCACCTCCTCCTGTATTGTCTGTTCCTACTTCAGTAACACCCTACTTCATTAATTTCAATATACATTTACTGAACCACTGTGCATCACCATTGCTTTTGTATCTCCAGCCATTACATGTTAATTTGCCTTTGACTTATGTAAAATAATATAACTTCTAAAGTATATGATACATTTCTGTGTTATTCGTCTAAATACTACTTGCAAAGTAATGTTTAAAATGTTTATTTTTTTTACTGTTGTTCATTGTAAATATATATTTATGTGGCGCTTTTCTCCCCGAGCCTCCTCTGACAAATAGGACTTGTGACAGGTTGTCTTTTGTTTACCAGGAAAGTCCAATCAATCAATCAATCAATAAATAAATAAATAAATAAAATATTGTAATATTTGTGCAATCCCCGATGCAGCAGTCTTGTCACAATATTGTTCATTTTGGCATTTAATATACAAGCAGTATGACACCCATGACAAGATATGCAACTGTTTCCAGTTCTGTTTTACAGAACCTGCATTTGTCTGTTTCTCCAACCTTTTCAATGTACCAGCATGTACATAGTCCACACTATAGGCCACCAATATTAGCCTTTCATCTTTGTTTTCAATTTACCTCTCCTTAATCATTCCTGAATCAAATCTTGGTTAGCATGAGGATATTCTACAACATATCTGTACTTCCCACTCTATTTGTGGACTTTCCTTTTTTTCCCCTTTCTCATCTGATCCCTTTTCTTTATATTCTTTCTTTTATTTTTTGGCACATTCAATTGCAGTATGATTTTTGTCTACCTCTGGTTTGATTTCTATTCCCACTTTATTTTGAAATGCTTGTATTAAATTAAACAAAACAGTGTAAGAAACTTCTCTGTGTGGAAGATTTTCAGTCCATATATTTCTAGTTAATCACTGTATATTAATCAGAGCAGACAATAGTAGTAGAAGTAGCGAACGTAAACTCATCAAGTCAAAACAAAAACAAAAAGTAATAATAGAAAATATATAATTGTACAGCATTAGTAAGAATCTATTATTACTTTTTGTTTTGTTTTGTTTTGACTTGACAAGTTTACGTTCGCTACTTCTACTACTATTGTCTGATCTGATTAATATACAGTGATTAACTAGAAATATATGGACTGAAAATCTTCCACACAGAGAAGTTTCTTACACTGTTTTGTTTTTGGACCCATTACACTTTAGTGGGTTGTTTTGAGACTTCGGGGATACCACGGAGATTACTTGTTTTTTATTAAATTAAACAAAGACAACATCATAGACTTCTCCTCATGTTTCAAAACATTCACTATGTTTGGATCTGATGAGGTCAGCAGATATGTATGCATTCCCAGGATTGCAGATCTATAGATATAGTCAATTCTGAAGATGCTCATACCTCCTTCAGAGGGAGGAATACATAATATTCTTTATCTTTATATATAATCTTTATATATCTTGTGATAGGCATCAAGCATTGTTCTTGTTTTTGCGTCCAAATGATTTGGTCCTTTTTGGATTCAGTAAGTCACACCAAACCTGTAAGACAGAATAGGAATAGGAACGTGATACTCGTTGTCAGTATCAGAGTTAGTCTTCTGAAGTATTCATTACTGAGCTTTATTCTCATGTGTTTATGTTATATTGCTGACCATTTATTCCCATATATTTATATACTCCCTTCTGATTAAGTTCTGTTATATCACATTCCTGTCCCAGTTTATATTTTCTTGGTGCTGCAGGTTTCCTATTTTAAATTTTGCTTTTGCACATTTATAAAGTACAAATGTCATTTTTAAATCATCTGAAAAAAAAAATGTTACCCATTTGTAGTAGTACTTTGAACTCCTCACATGATGAACTATACAATTATGGTCACCCACAAAAACTAGATGAGAAGTATTTAAACAAGACTGATTTTTGGAGAAAATGTAACCATGGCCTAGTCTGTTAAGTAAACATCTTAATGGGTTAAGTGCAATATAAAATCCCAGAGAAGACAAAGAATCATCCTGGAATATCCCCTTTGAATTTTTATCACTGGGATAATAATTTTTCCTTTATCGTGGCTTAGCTGTAATGTAATTTGCTACTGTTTCATAGTCATTGCAATATTCTTGATCGGTGTAGGGTGCATCTTGTACATCAGTAAGTATTCCATTATCCATGAGTGTGGAAAAATGCTTTTTTGCAATCTGTCCATGCTATGCTTAGATTATTCCCTTTTCTGCAATTTTCTATTATAGCATTGTTTAACAACAATTGGGCCTTTGTTCCATAAGACTTTCTTTTATTGCCTTTTTGTCCTATTGTCATGATTGTTTTATTTTTCTAAATGACTACAAATAGTGTCTGCATGAATTCCAGTATATAATTTGTATATTGTCAGAAGGCAGGCTCACAGTTTCGGTCATAAGGGGGAGAACAATTTTTCCTGTTGTTAACCCAGTTGTTATCTGTTCAGGATGTACCCATAATTAATTCTTATTAGGGTTAAATCTTTGTGTAAAGATGTTAATACTTTTGGCCAGACGTTAGTCACTGTGTCTAGGCCCAGGGTTTTCCAGATGAGTTTTTCTTAATTTTGTCTCAATTTTTGTGTTTTTTATTTTATCCCATTTTATATCATATCCAGTAGAGTTCCTTTCTGGTTCTTTTAATTATTCTGTCCGTTCAGCATCTTTCCTATGTTCAACAGGGTCTTCTTAAGTACTTCTCTAAAATGTACCTATTTCTTCTTTTTTTTTTTTTTTTTGTGATGTTTCTGCTTCTTTTGCTTCATTTCCCAATTCTCTATAAAAACTTTTTGGGACATCATTGAACTACTTACTTTGTACTTTTCCTTTATATTTATCTACATGCCTTCAGATGTTTTCTGCTTGTGCTCATGTGCTGATATTTTTATTTTATTAATGGAAATAATGTATGATAAATCTTGATCTTTTTTGATGTTGTGCATTGATTTTCAAGCATCTAGCTGTATTCTTCCAACAGTGATATTTCTTGTCTTAGTTGTTTTTTGGATTTCTCTGTTCAATGTTTTCATAGTGACATTTTGATTTATTCCCTTTCTTTCCACTGTCATTCTAAATGTTTGTATTAATGCTCTGTTATCAGCTTGGCTGTGCAGTAATATATCTTATTTATTTGTTACATCACATGACTTTTTTTAATAGTCCTGATTACTGTGTTCATGGGTTTTACCATTCTTGTAACATTTTGGGTCTTGTTTACTTTCCGTAATCTGTGTCTTTCATCTATTTTAATATGCTTATCTATCTCTATGAAGTCAAGCAGGTCTTTTCTTAGATCATTGTCTTCTGGAATGAGAGCATCTTTTTTTCCTTTCTGCTTTATCTAAGTCTTCTAAAGAAAGTTCCAAAGCATCATATTGTGACATATCCTCTTCAAATGCATACTGCTTCATCTGTTGCTATTCCGTATGTGGACCCATTGCCCCATCATGCCACAACATTATTTGTGTCGGGGTTCCCACTGTTTCCTACCCCTTCCCTTACTTTACAACTTCAAATGGACATTCATGTGGGTCTTCTACAGAATGTTCCAGAGCATCATCATGTGGCAAATCTTCTTCAGATGCTTTCTGCTTCACCTGTTGCACCTTAATCTGGGGAACCATTGTCTCATCATGTTGCGACACGACCTAAGATAGTCTCTACTCTAAACTCTTCACTTTGCATATAGTCCATCACTTCCGTTTCTATTTATTTAACTGGTACTTCAGTACTCCACTTTTCTACATTTCCCCTCTGTGATCTTGTTTTTTGTATTGTGAAATTGTCCATTTCCAGGTGTCTTTATCTGCATTTCTCTTCAAATATCTTTGGAGATGGATTTTTTCTCCATTGCATATATATGGTACCATATCAGATCTTTCTTTTTTTTTTCTTCACCATTATACCTTTCAAAGGCCTCTTTTTTTTTTTTTTTTTTTGTTCTTTACATTTCCTCAGTTCTTCTGTCGCTTCTTTTTTTCAAGCAACCCAGTATTGCTTTGTCTATATAGTGTTTATTGTTCATCTGTTCTGTTATGAATCATACATTTTTGTCTGTAGCTTTTGACTTTTGTCTGTACAAGTATTTTTCTTTCCTCTAATTTCTAGTTTACGCTTGCTAAATATCTTTTATCTGGAAATTCTGGGTTTTTGTGCAATAGTAACAGTACATTATTTCTTCCTTATCCGCAGCAATCCACTTTCTCATCTCTATGCCTCATTCTTGGCCTGTCAGTTTTTTTATACTACTTTTTTCCTTCTACAATGGGGGAGGGGCACACTCCCACTGAGCCTGGCTAACCCTGTGGTAAGAATGTTTCCGCATCTTGAGGATTCTTTACTGCCCTTTTTAACAGTCCTGGTATGAGTATGTACACTAATTGTGGGTACTTTGCTCTCCTGGGACCTTTGCACCCACGCTTCTTGTTTTCATTTTTTGATCTACCTTTCTTCATAATGTATAAAATACAATCAAATTCTTCATAATGTATAAAATATAATCTATATATCAGTGTTGTCTTGGTGAGATTTTGTAAAAAGGGTCCATCACGTAAAGGTACTCTCCAAGACTCAAGTATGAATTCATTTCCAGCTATACTGCTCTCCTTTTCTTGCTGATTTCATCTCTCCATTTGGACCCCAAACTTACTTTAAGGGACTGCATATAATGTTTCAGACAGTTGGCAGCCCTCTAAGTGTACTCCTTGGTCTACATTCATGGCAGGGAGTGACTTTTGAAGATTTCCTCCTCCATGACCATAACTGTAGACCAAGTAGCATTACTCTATTATGCTAATTCTAGGATCCCGAGCAGTGAGTGTTCCAATTGGTTCGATCATTTCTTCATCACTACTGGAGGGGGACCAAGTGGGGTTGTGGTAGACTGCACCACTAGGGACTCTGTAGCAGATATATTTCTACCATGGAAGAGAGTTTTTTTTTTTATGTTTTCACAAACAATACCCTGTCTGCACCTGGAACTTTAAACACTGATGTCCCCCAAGATCCTGTTTTAAAACCTCTGCACTTCCATCTTTTAATCAATGACTTAACTACTGGCTTGTTTAATAAAAGGATAATCCTGTATGCAGATGACCTAGTTTTCTTAGCATCAAGTAGTGAGTCTTCTTCACCTGCAAAGCAGCTTCACTTTCCTGCACCACCATGGCTGCTGGAACCCGAGGGTAGGGGGGTAATAGCCCCCTACTTTCAACAGCTGCCCAATGTACCCTGAAACTGCTGCTAGCATAGTGATTACATGGAAACATTTGCACCTGCATTTTCAAGGTAACTAAGTTCAGGCAGCTGGAAAAAAGAAGATTTGAGTAACAAATCACCTTCTTCTGGGTGCCCAAGCAGTTGCAGTTACCAAGGAAATGCTTATGCAAGTGTTTTTTTGAGGCATACCAATCAATTATTCCTCAGGAATATTAGACAAAGCCAAAGCTAACATGGGGAATGAAGCTTCAAAATCAATGACAATTTTCAAACATTATTAATTCATTTAAAAATTGAATAAAGCAGGTTTTGCATCAATATGTATTTTCTGAACAATAGAAATATGAAACTGTAATGTCTGACATTAGTAACTGATTGTAATCCTCTGCAGACCTCTGAAGTTTTGCATAAGAGTTCTGGACAAAGCCAAAAATTATGAGTGGGTGAAGATAATAGGCTACTATCAGGACAGATCTGAAATATTTTGTTACAGATTTAGAAAGCTGCTAGAATGACAGGTTTTGCATTTTCATACATTTTCTGAAGGATATAAAGTCTCAGATTTAAATGTCTTATTATTTAGTGTGCACATCCTCAATGGTTTGCTAGAAAACCACAGAGTTTATGAGGAATAGACCTAAAACAAGACTCGATAATAGGCAGAACTTTTGTGCCAAGCTATGTGAGCAATAAAAAACGTTTAGATTCGTAGATATTCCGAGGCCAACAAGTCTTATGACCATTCATGCCTCGCCAGTACCCTTCCTCAAGCAACAATTCCTTTCTCCAGCAGGGTCATGTCCGACCCAGAGTAAATTTGTATATACCCATACAGACAAGTTTATGTTTAAAGTAAGTTAGTGAATAACACTACTTAACATGTTGTGAAAGTTTATTCCAAAAGGTTTGGGAGGTACTGCCTTACATTGTTTGTGAACATTCAGGTCCCTGGCTCTAGTATTGGTGGAGATGTTGGACTTGCAGAGAAATAAAATGTCCAGATCAAGTGGGTCTCTAATGTGCAATAAGACAGAAATTTCCCCTCAGAGGTCTGTATGACACTGAATAAAGGGATAGATCTTCAAGGGTATCTGGTTAGCTCAGAGACTTTAGGCCTGATTCTTTTCGTTAGGAATCTTTGGTGTCTCAATAGTGGTTTGATATGATAATGAGATACATCCCTAAGGGGGCACTGTATTCAATAATTGCCCTGATCAGAGCAGGGTATTAGTGATTACCTTTTTAGAATGCGATGATATTCCTTTGGCAATTACATGGACTAAATAAAAGGATTTCCTGACAACTGTTGTCAAGTGATGAACAAAAGAGAGGAAGCTATTACTATAAGTACCTAGGTCTTTGACAGAATGTTCATGTTGTAGTGGTGTATTGTCTATACAGTATGATGAGGGGAAGAGTTGTCTACAAAAAGTGATGATACTCCACTTTTTAGCATTTAGTTTGAGACTATTTTTAGTACATCAAGAGTATACTAGGGAGAGTTCATTCAGGAGAGTTTGGGTGTTGTAGTGTGACATAACAACAACCTCCAGTTTGCAGCCATCTGCAGACTTTGTTTGCCAGAAGTCTTGGCTGTCTACGTGGAGATCTGAGAAGTAAATACCATAAAGGAGATGTCCCAGCACTGAATCGTGAGGGAAACCACTGGTCACCTTCATACATTCTGATGAGGCACCTGTAACTCACACTATGTGGGTTCTGTCTTTCAGCCAATTTTCTATTCATCTTATCACATATTTTAGCTTTTGTATGAAGCCAGCATGGAGAATGGTGTTGAAGACCTTTACCTGGTTAACATACGCCATGTATACTGCATGGGCACTATCTACAGCCTTTGTAACAATTCTGAAGAAGTTTATCAGATTAAGTAAACAAGATCTACCTTTAAAAAAAAAACAAACTGTTGGGGGTCAAATCTAACAAGGGTCTTGATATCACAGCTTATGAGTTTTGTTATAATAAACCCCATAGTTTTGCAGATGGGTATGTAAGGCTGAAAAGACATAATTATCCAGGTCAGTTGTAAGGCCATCCTTATGGAGGGACATCACCATTGCAGTGGGCCACTCTGTGAAGATAGGTGAAGGCTGCCAGGCTAGGCAGATAGAATTTTGTAGATAATTCTGTCATTTGTAAATATTAATGTAAGCCACATGCTTGTTCTCTTAAATGTGAAAAGACCGCATTGAATATTGAACTGCAAAAATGTAACAACAGTGCACTCTGCTGTAAGAAAGCTAAGTCAACCATTTTATGACTGTTTTTGATGTCAGAATTCAGAGCCGATATGTCTACAGGGAGGCATCTTGCCTATTATTTTAAGACCAGAGTTAATGGCTAGCATTGTTGTTAGCTGTTTTTGGTGTGGGTATGGTATTTTTACCTGGTCGAAGTAGGTTGTTTACAGCTGCCCAGAATTTTTGTGGGTTATTCTGATGTTTGATTTGGATGTTGTGGTAGTAATTGGATTTGTCAGTTTAATTAATTTCTTTACTTTGTTTCTAAGTTCTAGGAAAAGATGTTTATTGGTGCTGGTTTTGTTCTTATGGAACTGTAACCAGGCCTTGACCCTGTTGTTGAGTACTGCTCTAGTTTCTTTAGTTAACCAGGGTGCATAATTGAATTTTATTCTAATATTTCTGGTTGGGGTGTGAGTATTGAGAATCTCGAGGAAGGTGTTGCTGAAGGAGAGCACTGCCTCATCTAATGGGAGTTTGAGATGTTCCCAGGAACAGTTTTTAAGATCAGAGGTAAATTTATCAGGGTTGAATTGTTTTTTGCTTCTAATTGTGCGGAAGGAAGTTGGATGTAGTACCTGGTTTCACTCAATTAAGAGAAATGTTGGACAGTGGTCACTTAGATTATCAGGGAGGCAACTTGAGTGGATTGATAGGTGGGAGGAATTAAATAGTATCCAGTCTAGTATGGATTCACGTTTAGAGGCTTATCGGTCCTGGCTGGAGCTGAGATGATTTGAGTAAAACTGTATAAGTTATTGTGCAAAGTGGGAGTTGTGGAAGAACATAGATGCCAGTCTATATTGAAGTCACCCATTAAGGTAGTCTCTTGAGGGAGGGATATGGTACACCATTGTAACAGATTTTCCAGGGTAGGAATGTTGTTACCTGGTGGGATGTACCCACCAACTATATTAAGGTGTTTGTTGGGGTTGATGGCTAATCTGGCTATAATTAGCTCAGTATTTGTGAGGTCTGGGGGGGGGACTTGTAGTAGTTCAACTGATAGGTGGTCTTTGTGTAAGATAGCTACCATCTCCTTTTTTGTATATTCTATCTTTTCTTAGGATATTGTAACTTGGGGTACTGATTTTATTATTGCTGATGCTTGGTTTTAGCTATGTTTCAGTTAAAGTAACTATATCTGGGAGTAGTAGGATAGTAAAGCATGTAAATTGTGGGTTTTGTTAGCTATGCTACGTACATTAATGTTGAAAAGGAAGAGAGATGATTTTTTCCTTTGGTGAATTAGAGTAAGGTTAGTTTGGGGGAGGTAAGGTTGTGAAGTATGTGTATTTGAGGGTCCTGGATTGGGATATATGTCTCCTGCCAATATTAATTGTTTGTGTATGTGTTGAAGGGGCTTGGAGAGTTTAAGGACCTTAGAAAATCTAAGAGAGGTGGGGGATTTTGTTAGTTGTGGAAGGAGTTTTCTTGTGTGGTAGTCTGTATTGGTTGTGTAGAAAAGACCTGGGGTAATAGACCATTGAGTGTTCAGAAATGTTGGTGCTGTTGAGGTGTAGTGTGGAGGTGGAAGAGAGTGTTTGAGAGGAGTTTCATAAGAGGACAGGTTATATAGCAGTAGTAGAATATAATTTATAGTCAGGAAGAGTAGTGTGTGTTTAGGAGATAGCATAGTGGTGAGTGTGATAGTGTGCTTAGTAGTTAGTGTTAATGGGGGGTTGAGAGGGTATTTTGTGTGTTGGGTTAAAGTATAGTCAGTGGGATTTCTGATAGGTGGGAGGGGTGGAAAGACTGTGTGGGATTGGTGTCCAAGTTGTAGGTGTGGCTGTGGCTAACTAAAACCACCACAAGGAAGTTGTCAGCATTACAAAAAAACAATCAGCCAAGTAGTATACGCAGGTAAGTAACAGTGGTGAATAGGCCTGTCCCTTACTGTTCTAATTACAAAAAGCAGAGTGTTTAGAGCTTAAAATGAAGATATGCTGGTTTACACAAATATTCTTTTTATTTTACTTTTTTTTTCTGCTGTTAGCCCTTGTGATACAATTTACCAAGACTGCCTAGATAAATAGCTAAAATCCTGTAGTCGGGAGCGATCTAAGGGCAGATTAAACCCAAGTATGGTCCAAATTCTGGGAGGAGATTTAGGGGGACTAGCATCTGGGTTGCGTGCAAACTATTTAAGAGTGTTTTCACAGTATGGCAGTTAACCGCTATGGCAGTTATTCAAAATGTTAGCAAGTCAGTTAAACATGCCCAGAATAGAGAACAAACTAAGCTCTTTTCTAAGCTTTTTTACTTATAACTTGCATATATGATGGCTTAGTAACAGATAACTAAATTAAGACAATTCGGTGTAATGACTTACGTGGCAAGCACACAGTTTCTTGGAGGGCCAGGGGCTTTGTTGGGACCAGAGACAAGAGAAAGTTTAAAAAGGCACCAACGAATTCCAGAGTACTGAGTAAACTCTGGTGAGCAACTCTGGGAGGGGAGGGGTGGGGTCAGGGAGGGGTCAGAAGGGAATGATGAGTAGAGACAGGGAGGAGAAGCAGGTGTTAGAGAAAAGGAATTTAAAGGGGCAAAGGAATAGGAAACAAGTGTTAGAAGAGACAGTCTAAAGGGGCAGGGGGGAAACAACTTTTAGAAGAAATAGATGAAAGGAAAGAGGATAATAAAGTGATGAAGTTTTACAATGAAAAAAGGTGGGAAAAAAATCAGTAGGGCTTGCACTTAAGTTTAACAGTAAGAAAAGTGCTGAGTGGAGAAACTAGGTGAGTAAAGCCAGATGTTGATAATGTATGAAGTGAACCCTTGGTTTAGAAAAGGGAGGACAGAGGCAGCAAAGTCTTGGCCTTTAACACACTTTCCTGAAGTGAGTTAGGTGCCAAAGTGATACAGAGACTAGGGAGAGAGATGCATACTCTGTGGGAGTGGAAGAAAGGTGGTGGTGATAGGGGGTTAGTGAGCCAAGAAATACGTGTGCATGGTACAGCCTAGATTAATTTGCACAAAAACAAAAGCTTTTAACGCCAGGTGAGGAAGAAGCAATTGGGACACGTACATAAAGCTTGTGATGGTGTTTATCTATTTTTGTTGGATTCCACCCGGCCTTGACTAGACAGCAATCTTTCTATTGCTTTGAGGGTCAATAGATAGAATGTCAGCCAGGTATATTCAGGGTGGGGGGTTGAGGTCACTTTTCCGTGTAGTTGACTAATAAAGCTTGTGATGGTGTTTATCTATTTTTGTTGGTTTCCTCCCATCCTTGGCAAGACAGCAATCCTTCTATTGCTTTGAGGGTCAGTAGATAGAATGTCAGCCAGGTATATTCAGGGTGGAGGGGGTTGAGGTCACTTTTCCGTGTAGTTGACTAGTGGCAAGCACACAGTTTCTCAGAGGGCAAGGGGCTTTGTTGGAACCACAGACATGAGAAAGTTTAAAAGAATTGATGAAGGATCAGCAATAAAACATGAACAAATGCAAACAAAACTCAGTAAGGAATATTTTAGAAGACTGACGTTAATACTGAAAACAGCCCTGACATCTAGGAACAAAGTCCAAGCTATAAAGCAATTTGCTCTTCATGTTCTAACTTTCAATTTTGGGGGTGACTGACTGGCCCCAAAAGCTACTGGATCAGTTGAACAGGAAGTAAGAAAAATACTTTGCCCTTATTAAATGAGGCCCCTTAAAACCGATTACATGCATAGATCTGCAATCGTAGGTCTGCGTACATATCTGCTGACTTCACCAGATCCAAACATAGTCAAAATTTTAAAACATGAGGAGAATAAGTCTAAGATGACTTCCCTGCTTAGTTTAGCAGAAGCATATAGGTGTCAAGCAGGAATGGAAATCAAATCAGAAGTAGGCAAAAATCAGGTAGCAAATGTATGTGCCAAAAACAAAGGAAAGTATATAAGGAGAAGGGTCAGATGATAAGTCAAGGAATATAGAAAAGACATAAATATAGTTGCAAGTACAGAAAACTCCTGGAACAATCTCATGTTGAGATGAGATCTGACACATGAATGGTTAAGGAGAAGTGAATTTAAACCCAAAGAGGAAAGGTTAATATTGGTGGCCCAGGATTGTGGACTACAGACATGTTGGTTTACAAAGTCTATTGATGTGGGAGAAAGAGACAAATGCAGGTTCTGTAAAACAGAACTGAAAGTAGTCACACATCTTGTTGCTGGGTGTGATAAACTAATGGCAGAGGGCCTGTATATTGAAAGGCATAATAATGTGGCAAGACTATTGCACTGGGGATTGTGCAAACATTACAATATTAAATTAGTTGAGAATCACTGGAAACATGAGCAACAAAGCATTACAGAGAATGATGAAGTTTATATCACATGGGATCACCCACTATCAACAGTTCAAAAAATAGATTGGAGAAAATCAGATATAGTACTCCATGAAAAGAAAACAAAAGTAGCATTGATCATTGAAACACTCAGTGATCACAGTGTCTTCCATTCAGAGAGGCACAAAGTCATAAAATACCAGGATCTGCAGGCAGAAATGAGGGCAATGTGGAAGAAAGGCTACCCAGACAGTTCCAATGGTAGTGGGAGCAATGGGTCTCACAAAAAAGAATTTGCATTCTTATTTTGATATGCTACCAATACATGTAACTCCATATGAATTACAGAAGGAGTCAATTCTGGGCACATTGTGGGTGTTGTTTTGGCTAACATCAATAATTTAAACAATACTAATTTCATAAATTTTAATCATACATTGACTTAGGAATTGATCCATTCTTATCATGGTACTAGAAACCTAAATGACTTGGAGAAATTAAATTGCCACTTCACTATCCACTGTACAATATAAGGATTTATTTTCAGATTTACAGTTCTCTCAATAATGCCTGCATGTGGAATGGTGTCAAAAGCCATGGCCAGGTCTAGTTATTCTGTATGCATTGTGTAACTGCTGTCTTCTGCTTTGATTACTTTTCCAAAGAAATTAATGAGATTAAAGAGGCAGAACCTTTCTTCAAAATCCAAATTAATGAGGGTCCAGGGTTAAGAGATTTTCTATGTCCAGATTAATGAGGCTTGAGATAATGTGCTCCATATCTTTACATATGAGACTAGTTAGACTACTGAGTCTATAGTTACCAGGGTCTGTAGTTGGGTTAACCTTGTGTAATTGCTTTACAATGGCTGTTTTCCAGGCTTCAGAAATGGAACCAGTAGAGAGGCGTAGATTAAAGAGGTTAAGTAAGGGTTTAGGAAGGCTATAGTTGGCATTGATAATCAGACGGCCCGCTATGTTATCAGGGCCCATGGATGAAGTATTCCTAGTTTTTGAGAGGGCTGATAGAACTTGCTCCATAGTAGTTGAAGGAGGTGGCAGGGATTATGGAACATGTGTAATAGCTGTAACTGTAGGTGGAGTAAAATTAGCACTACATTTATTAGCTAGGGTATTAGCTATTTCCTCTGGGTGGAGTAAAATTAGCACTAAATTTGTTAGCTAGGATATTAGCTATTTCATTTGGTTCAGAAAGTGCAGTGTAATTGTGGAGAAGCTCTGAACATTGTTGGGTGTTAGTTCTTAACTTCCTGACAGCTGAAGGAAGACCTGCAGTTATTTTTGGTTCTACTGGCTAGTTTATGTTCATACCCAGCTTTGAGTTTCCTAATGGTTCCCTTAAGCTATTTGTTAGTTTGCTTAAGTGTGCTCTTAAGGTAGGTAGAATGAGACCTCTTATAAGCATTAAGCAGTTTCTTTCTCTTGCCATATAATTTATTTATATGGGTATTCCACCACAGAGATTTGTTTTTAAATTTCTCATTATGTTTGGTGTGGATAGGGTCTGTCTTATCAATACAACTATTTAAGTAGGAGTAGAAGTCAGAGACATCTTTAGAAATAGGATCTATTGGAGGAGGATTACAACAGAATTTACTTATATTCTCAAGTAACTGAAGGTTTGCTTTTGAGAAGTCCCTAAACACAGAACTATTGAAAAGGGAAGAACCACCAGTTTAAAGGAAAAGGTCACTAAATTATGGTCTGATTTAAAAATCCAGGGTGATACATGTGGAACTGTGCAAGAAGTTGCCATATTTGTGAGGACTGTATCCAAGATTCTGAGTCCCCTAGCAGGATGGTTAAGTATCTGTGAAACAGAATTAGCATTTACAGTATAAGGGAAGTGCTGGGAATGCCAACCATTGGCAGTGTAGGTCAGACAGTTCATTGATGAATAGTTGAAATCCCCCAGTAGATAGCTTTGGGTTTAAAACTAAGCAACTCTTTAAACACTACAATTTCATTGTTAGAGACAAACCTGATGATGCATTAACCTTTACTTGACATAAATTTAAAACTTCCACTGTGGAAAAGAACTTTTCAAAGCTAGGGCCAGCAGTGTGCAGCAATTTACCAGCAGATGTTAGAATGCAAGAAAGACTTAGTCAGTTTAAAACTACTTTAAAGCAAAACTCCCTAAAATAATCTGCTTGTGTTTGCTTTAAATGCAATGGCTACGGCTATTACCCTCTAGGCTAGGCTCATTTATTATGTATTTCCATGGTGCTCTCCTTCACTCTTCTGACTGAATATTAAATACAGTCATGCTCCAGTAACCCATATAATACTTGTCAGACTTATCCTGCTCTGTATAATATCTGTCTCACTTCTGCTTTGCAGTTATGTAATTGTCTTATAATATACAAAATGTTTAAGCCACACTGAGTTTTGCTCATAAAAATATTAATATATTATACCTTAAAAATCAGTGTTTTGTTTTATTTGTTTGTTAACTGTCTGCCAATTGCCTTTTATTGTGACTGAAAAGAGTTTGTTGACCAACCCACCTACCCAGTTAACAACGCTCATAAATAAGTAAATGTAGCTTTGATGTGTTGCTCAGCTGTGGTCACTGAGCAATCCATCTTTGGGAAGGTAGTATCAATGCCAATAAAAGCACTACTCCAACTGCACGTGCACAGTTTAGGTGCTACAAGTTGCCTTATTAGGATCAGACCATATGCAGTTGGAATGGTATTTGTGAATTATTTGTAATCCTGGGGTGACATTTGCATTTTGACTTTCCACTTTGTACTGAGTACTGGGAAGAATGTGCAAGAATTGCAAAAGGCTTTGGTACACTGTCCTGTGTCATACTGTCCTGCTCCATGGCACACAACATTTATGAGTATTGCCCATAATATCTAAGGAGGCTGACTAGTCCAAATAGTTGTTAATAAATACATTTCTTTTATATTTTTTTTGGCCTGTTTTCATGGTTGGAATAGTCCAAATAGTTGTTAAGTGCATATATACAAACAGAATTTTCCTTTCAGTATCTCATAGTCCATTGAAGTTTGTCTTTTTGGCTTTTCCCAGTTAGGGGGTCGCCACAGCAGAACTCCGGTCTGCTAATGATTGGCAGTAGATTTTTATGGTGCTGAGTTGCCAGCCCGACGCCCAACCTTCAGCGAAGGCACGCCCATTCATGCATGTCTTTCGGAGGCTACTCGACCACGGGGAGGACATGCAGACTCCACACAGAAGGCACTTCAGCCGAGAATCGAACAGAAGAACCTCTTGCTGTGAGGCAACAACGCTACCACTGTGCCACCATGGCTTCAACACTTTACTGCATGATGCAGTATTTCAAAATGCAAATGAAAATAAAATATATGAACAGTTTTACAAGAAAAAGACACCAAAGAATGATTCAAAGTTTCCCAGCTACATTAATCAATCTCCCAGCCTCCTCAGGGCTATTGAACTGCCAAGTTTGCCTGCAAGTTTTAAGATAAGCTGGAAGTAGAAATATGCACCAAATATCTGGCAAAAAATAATTAACTGGAAAATGGTCTAAATTATGAACCTTGATATGTCATGCATATTCCTTTATGTGCCACAAAAAAGAAGTTATGTCTTACCATAATGTTCCATCTGTGTTGTTGATCTTCTTCCATTCATTACTGATGGGTTCAGTTCTGAGCCCCTTTGAACCGTGTCGGCCTAATACCAAGCTCGCGTACACCAAAAAAACTCTTGCGCTAAGCTGCTACCCACAATGCCCTTCTCCCTGTTACCTCAGATCAAGTTTGCATAAGAAATATAGAAATAAAGCAGAGGCCATTTCTGTGCAAAAACCCTGACACACCACAAGGACCCATGAGATCCACCAGGAGCCTTTGGTAGAGGACGGAGGGTGCGATGTGATGAATAGAAGAAGAAGATCAACAACACAGATGGAACGTTATAGTAAGACATAACTTCTTTATCTGATGTTGTTAATCTTTTTTCCATTCATCACTGATGGGACTAAGCTACCTGAGAAACCTGGATGGCCCTTATGGAAGAACATTCCAGAGCATCATTGAGCCGAAGGCCGCTCTTCCCCTGGAGACCATATCCAACTTGTAATGTTTGATGAAAGTGTGTGGTTTAGCCCAAATGGCTACTGCGTGAATGTCGTCCATAGAGGCTCTGGAGTGAAAGGCTACAGAGGTTGCTATAGCTCTAGTTGAATGTGCTTTGATATTGTGAGGTCTAGGCTCGTTTGTAGAATGTAGGCAGTATTCTCCTTTATTGGAATAGTTCAGGAAAAACACTGGGAGCTCGATGGATTGGTTCACAGAAAAATCAGAAACCACTTTGGGAAGAAAGGCTGGGTTAGTACGTAGAGATACTCTGTCTTTATGAAATATTAGGTATGGTCTCGTGATGCATAAGGACTGTAATTCTGAGATCCATCTAGCAGAAGTGACAGCTAAGGAGATCTTGCTTGCAAGAGTCAGTTATGAGCACCTGTGAATTTAGGGGTTGAAGATTTGCAAACCACTGGGACAATAGGAGTCATTGTAACAGTCTCATGTGCAACCTTGCCAGAGAAACTATTGGAATGGCTGCAGCCATGGACCCCAGAGCCTGGAGAACTTCCCTCACTGACACCTTCTTTTGACAGAGTATCACACTCACTTGCAATCTTAACCTCTGAAGCCTGTGAGCTGGGAGAGATACCAGACAGGATTGAGTATCAAAAACTGCCCCTATAAACTCCAGCTGTTGGGTAGGTTCTAAGTTGGATTTCTCCCAGTGTAGAGTGATTCCCAGGATCTCTGCTAGTGAAAGGGTGTATCGGAGGGCCATAGTCAGAAGACGCTTGTTGGGGGTGGAAAGGAGCCAATCATCCAAATATGGAAACACCTGGAATCCTTGAAATCTCAGATGAGCTGTCACCACTGCTAGACATTTCATGAACACTCTGGGGGCCGTTGAGAGACCGAATGGCAGGGCTCAGAATTGTTAATGATTGGCTCCTAGCCAAAAGCGAAGGCGGCTCCTGGAGCATTTGTCCATTTTGATGTGGTAATACACATCCCAGAGGTCTATCGAGCACATCCAAACATAGGTTCATAGGTTCATAGGCTGGTACTAGGCTATCGGCCCTAGGGCCTATACAAGCCTAGCCAAACAATTCTCCGGATATTTCTTCCCACAATATTTACTTCCCTGGACCCCTGTCTAGCAGGGCAACTGATGTGATCCCCAGGGTGAATTTCCTATCTTCCATCCAATTGTCAAGGTTCCTTTTGAAGAGGGCCAAGGAGGCACTCTGCTTGACATGTATGGGCATTCTATTCCAGAGTATGGGGAGGAACCTATCCCTCCAGCATGTTTTGTTCATTGTGATGACAAAGTTTAGATCCCTGGAGCATGTGGCTCTGAGGGTCTGGGATTTCTTTAAGTGGAGCATGTCCAGCAGCTCAGGGTTTGACATGGCCTTGTATGTTAAGCAGAGATCACCTCTGAGTAGATGATATGCCACAGAGTATAGCTGGAGTTTTTTTAGATGGTCAGCATAGGGCATCTGCTTTAGGCCTGTGATTCTTTTAGTGAAGTATTTCTGCGGCCTTTCCAGCTGTTGCAGATGTCTTGTGAGGTACATACCAAATGGAGCATTGTACTCTATAATGGGTCTAATGATGGATGAGTACAGTGGGACAATGACCTCCTTTTTTCTGGATGAAAAGCCCTTAGTGATGAGGTGTGCCACATAGAAGGATTTCCTGACTGTTGTGGCGATGTGGTTATGGAAGGTGAGACCACTATCCACCTGTGTCCCTAAGTGTCTCAACACACTTTCCTTTAGTGTACTGCCACCTATGTGGTAATTCATGGGTACATTTTTTTTCCCAAAGGGGATAACTATACATTTCTTGGCATTAAGCTTGAGCCCATGGCTCTGGCACCAAACATCTGTTTCTGTAAGGCCCTTTTGTAGACTATCCACATAATTTGGGGATTTAATAATGGCTCCCAGTTTGCAGACATCTGCGAACTTTGTTAGCCAGAGTCCCACCTGTACTTCAGAGAAGTAAATGCCAAACAAGAGCAGTCCCAGAATTGAACCCTGAGGTACTCCACTTCTCACTTGTCTGGAGCTGGATTTGGCTTGGCTACTTTTACAGTTTGGGTTCTGTCAGTAAGCCAGTTGGCAACCCATCGAGTGATGAAGGGATCTATGCCCAGCTTAGTAAGTTTATCTATGATTCCAGAGTGGGGGGATGGTGTCAAAGGCCTTGGCGAGGTCCAGATAGGCTGTGTGGACCACCTTACCCTCGTCCATAGCTCTGGAGACTGATTCAAAGTCAATCAGGTTCAGGAGACAAGATCGGCCCTTCACAAACCCAAACTGGGTGGGGTCCAGTGTTTGAAGGTTGCCAATGTCTTTATATATAAGATCCATGATAATGCGTTCCATGCCCTTGCAGATCAGGCTCATCAGACTGATGAGACGGTAGTTCCCAGGATCCAAGGTGGATCCCCCCTTGTGGAGTGGGATAACTGTAGCTGTGTGCCACTCAGTGGGCATGAAGCCTGAGTTGAGGCTATGATTAAACATGACACTTAGGTGAAGTGCCACTTCATTTTGGAGTTCATGTAGTACACAGCCCGGGATGTCATCTGGTCCCATGGATGCTGTAGTCTTAGCTTTAGAGAGTGCAGTTTCTACCTGTGTGGCCGTGATTACCGGAATTTGGCAATCTTTTGGTATTGAGATGGGCCCTTTAGGGGGTGAAGTTAGCATTAAATCGATCTGCCAGGATATTGGCAATTTCCTTGGGATCAGTATATTTAATGCCATTATGTAGTAGCTCAGAGCAGATCTGAGCATTGCCATTTAGATTCTTGACATAACTATAGAATTCCTTGTGGTTGTCTTTGGAATCTTTGGCAATTTTATTTTCGTAACTAGCTTTGGAGGATTTTATGAGGGATCTCAGCTTCTTACTGAGGCTTTTAAGGGAGTTTTTTGCATCCTGGGATTTTCCTCTTTTCTGCAACAGTTTCTTCCTTCTGTTGTATAGTTTGTTTATGGCAGGGGACCACCAGACTGGCTTGGAGGAGAGCATCTTGGTTCTGTTTGGGATGACACGATTCATGGATGAGTGGATGTGCTCGTACACTGCCTTAATGTAGGATTCTGCAGTCGAACCTTCAGCTCTTGTCTGCTTGGATGCCATGAAGTTTGTCACTTCTGACTTAAGTAGCATGAAGTTGGCTTTGGAGAAGTTTTTTTACAGTGGTTTCCTTATTGATGGGTGGGGGTGGGATGTGAATGTCAAGGGTGATTTACTTATGTACAGACCTGACCAATGAGGGGGTGACCACTGGTGTGGAGCATCTATCTCCCATGTTGGTAATGACTGGGTCTAGGATATTGCAGCCCCTGGTGGAACAATGGATTAGTTGACCCAGGGCGTTGGAATTTATGAATTCCAAAAACCATTGGGAAAAGGTGTTGGTACCCAAGTAGTTTTCCCACTTTATGGCAGGGTAGTTAAAATCACCCAGTATTAGGGTGTTTGGTTGTATCTTAATATTTTCCAGTATGTTTAGAAAGGTGTAGTGAGAGTCTTGGGGCGCGGTGGGGGATCTGTAGCAAGCTACAATTTGGAATGCAGACCTACCTAGTGTTAGTTGCACCTGGAGAATTTCAGATGCATTGTGTTGGGCAACTAGCCTGGAGGTGTGAATATCCTTGGTGAATAAGGACACTCCTCCACCGTTAGTGTTTCGGTCTTGGTTTGGTGGCCGAAAAGTGTGGTAAGAATTGTAGCCTGGTATTGCAGGGGTGCTCTCTAGAGTCTTGAACCAGGTCTCAGTTACTGCACAGATATCGATGTTCTCCATTTTTAGGAGTGCCTCGAGAGAGTGCATTTTGAGGTTTAGACTTCTAGCATTGAGTAGCATTACCTTCAGATTTTGCATGCTTGTATCTCTTACGGTCATGGTTTTGTCCTTTGAACCTTGCCTAAAAAAGGCACTTTTGTCAATCATGTCATCCCAGGCAGACAGATACTAGACCCCCTTTGAATGACACCATAAGCTTAGCCAATTGTTGAAGTCAATCATTTTGTCCTTATACTGTGGTATCATTCTGGGCGAGGGCAGGATGCTACTCAGGGCTAGGGTCATACCTGTCTGGGCCACATGATCCGAGAGCTCTTCCATGTCTCTTTTCATGTAGTCCAGGGAGGTACATCTCAAGTCATTCACTCCAACATGGACAATGACAGAGTCGTATTTGTACTTGTGGAGTGACATGAGTGCATGCATTATGTGGTGGATCCTGGCACCCAACAGGCAGCTGACTGCAATTTTCTCCTTACTCAGCTTGGTGAGTGGGATATCAGTGTGTCTGAATATAGAGTCACCTATGACTAAAGTGTTGGGTACATTGTCTTGCCTTAGGGGCTGTTGTTGCGTGGCACACTGGTGTTGTGAGCTATGTGTCACTTTGGTTGTGACTGGTGTTTGTTTGTGTTTCAGCTTTGGAGGTCCTTGTTGTTTGGGCAGATTAATGTTAAGGTCCTCCACATATGTGGGTTTAGTGTTGCTATGTGTGGGTGTTGATGGTGTGGGTTTTGAAGAGCTATGTGTTGCTTGAGGTGTATTGCAGTGTTAACCTTCTCCTCTTGACTGTCTAGCACAATCTTGGCTGGAGAGAGCTTTGCTTCCATTTTGGCTATGTAAGTGCATATTTCACAGGCTGTAGTGTTGGGTGGTAGGAGGAGAGGGATGTCTGTGTACATGAGGCAGTTGCTGCATTACCCTAGTATGCCCAGATTCACCAGGTAGACAGGAGAAATTACCGGAAGCTGACCCTTGGACATGCCTGTTTAGGTGCTTTTTTATAAAGTACAAGAGCTGTTTTCCCTTTGCAAGGTACTTTGCAATTATAGGCTGTTTAGTATCTACGATTAATTTCTCCTTATTAACAAGGAGAGTTGAGTGATTGTATCAGTTTAAGGCTTCCTAGCAGGTTCTAGAGCAAGTGCTAGTCACAGGGGTTCAGATTTTAGTGCTACTACTAGGAAACCAGCCAGTTCTAAGGGAAAATTTGAAGAGCAGACTTTCTGGCACCTGGAATACTTTAACTGTAGTGCTGCATGATGCAAAAAATGCACAAACACGTGCGTTTTTAAACCAGAAAGTTGACAGGGAGAGAAATCAGCCCAAAATGGCCAATAAAATTACAATTTCAGAGCTGGAAACCACTCCTCTAGTGTTATAGGCAGTACAATGCTAACCACTCCCACTGGTAAGCAGTAGGACTTCCCTCTACCACAGCAAGGTCTGGATAGCTCTGAACACAGAAAATAAAGTCCTGAAACCAGCAAAGCCTGGGATCTGGACTATACTAGCTAGGGAAGGCGGGAAACGAGCAAGCAAGATAGTATTTGTTTGTTTATTTTTTTTTTTTTTTTTTTGGTTAAAACAGGCTAAACAATGCAATAATACAGTAAATAAACACAGAAAAGGTTAACACACTTGAGTGTAGCCCTAGACAGTAAATGCAATTAAAACTCTACAAAATTAGCAATTTAAAACTTTTTGAATGAAACAGGGCAAGTGCACAACTGAAAAATGATTTAAGTGATAGTAATACAGTAGAATAAGTAGCTAGTCTACATATACAGACAAGTATATATATATATATATATATATATATATAATATATAATATATCTATATACAGAAAAGCAGCTAAAACACAGTAAAACAATTCAGATCCAGTGCAAACTAGAGCACTTGAGTTGTAGCAATATTAAGGCAAATGCAGTTTTAATAAATGCACTAAAATATACTGTATATTTCCAAAATGTTTGAGAAGCACAGTCAGAACACAAGGAGATTCAGGCAGGCAATTTTTTTTTTTTTTTTAGAAAGAGAGAAAGGAGGAACAGAAGGAAAGAAACTAAGTGGGTTGGCCTTCTCAAATGTTCTGTCTATATTAGGTAGAATGAACTAATGACACTAGACTGGGAGGAGTGTCCAAGATCAAATTTACAGTAGGGGTGGGCAACTGCAAAGCCACCAAGTATAACAGCAAGACACCAACAGGGAGAGTGGGGAACAATACTAAAGCTAGTAGCCTACATTCTTTTAGGCAGTAGACACTACAGAAATGTTTATCACAGCAGTGAGCCACAAAATGAAAGTTTTTAAACAGATAAAGGAGCACAGTGAAATACAGTGAAACTAGCTATAAAGCTTTAGAAAAAGTGTGACAGTAAAAACCTTATTTCTCAGGCACTGTAAGGCAGATAATTTTAGTTTAACCATGCAGATTAGTTAATAGCAATAAAATACATTAAAAAGTATGCAGCAGGCAGTAAAAAGTGTTATATATAAATTGCTAGAAGCAATAACAAGTACAAATAAGCTAAAAAAACAGGATACTTATTGTTATATATCTCAGATCAGAATTGTAGTAAATGCCCCTCCTCCACTCAGCTCAATGTGTATAGACAGAAAGCCTCTCAAAGTTAAGGCTTAAATGTCAGAAGATACAACCTTAGGCAACTTTTTTAAAAATGGGATAATTAATTGAATAGTGACCTTGCGGAACTTGGTTTGTACAACTGATTTGTTTAAGTGGCTGAGATCCAGGATGGGTCTCCAGTCCCCGGTCTTTTTTAGCACTAAAAAGAATCTTGAATAAAACCCGGATCCGCATTGGTCTGGAAGGACTGGATGGATGACTCTTTTTTGACACAGCTTTGTTATCTCTGAAGCTACTTCTTCCCTTTGACTGGGTGAAATATCGGGAAGGTTTTTTGTAGGTTTTGGACAGGAGGTTAGAGGGATGTAGCAGCCTCTGGAGTTTATTCTCTGCACCCATCGATCATTTGTAATAGAGCGCCAGGCAGTTTGGTGCAGAGAAAAATGAGCCCCAACTGCTTCCAGAGGAAAGCAATCGGGCAATGCTTCAGGAGCATTGATACTACCTCCCAGAAAAGGAATCTCTGCAGTCTTGGTTTCAGGGACCCCCTCTGCCATAAAGGGGCATCTTCCACCATTGAAACCTCCTCTGCCTCAGGGGGAATCCTTGCCACATACATTACGAAAAGGGCTCTGAAATTTCTTGTGCCAGATTTTCCCACTCCTCTGGTTCCTGGAAAAAGAATGTTGAGGCTTGGAAAAATGTTGGCCAATGGCAGACAAAGTCTTTCCATCTTGCTTGCACCTGGCTAGTGTGTCCTTCACTTTAGAACCAAACAAGGAAGATGGTTCAATAGGGGCATTCAAAAAGGAGGACTTGAAGGAGTCTGTGAGGTTGCAAATGCGCATCCAGGCATGACGCCTCATGACTATTCCTGCACCCACAGCTCTGGCCATCCCTTCAGTTGCGTGGGAGAGCAGCCTCATGGACGAATTGGAAATAGATTCAAGGGTGGCAAGTTGAGAGGCAACATTGTCCCATGCCTCATCAGAAACTTGACCCGCGAGAGATCCAAAACGTTCGGTAATCAGATCTCTTTGGAGCCTCATGAAGTGTGCCATGTAGTTCAGGGACCTGACAGCAAAGGTCGGTGAAGCAAAGACTCGCTTCCCCAAACTGTCGACAGCCCGAGACTCCCTGTTGGGTGGTTGGACAGTAGGACTTTCTTCCGCTAGATCCTTTTTAGTGGCCACCACCACCACCATAGCATCAACTGGCAAACCTCTGGACCAGTGTGGATGCTCTTCTGAGGGAAAAGGAATCTCATCAGGTCTCCAGGGAATGGCCTCAATAGAGTCAGGGTTCTGCAAGCATGCTGCCTGATGAGCTGGATTAACTCGTCTGCAGCTGGGATCACCCAAGAGGTAGAAGGCTGGGAGCAAAAAGCCTGCAAGAACATGGATTCCTCTAAGGAAGGGTTGGAGGGCGTTCAGCCACCCCTCTGTTTTAATAATTCCAGGATGTCTACGAAGGAGACATCATCCGGTGGTGACCGTAGGGACCCCTCCCCATCATCATAGTCCGTGTCTTCTGTCAAAGATTCTTCAGGAGAGTCTATGTGCTTCCTCTTGCACTCCTTCTTCTGAGGAGATTGCTCAGTGGGAATATCTGAGGAGGACACGGAAGGGTGGGTACCCCGAACTGGGGTTTCCCGAGGCTTCTCCTCCCTGTGTCCCAGGGAGGTGGCTCATGGTAGCTGTAGCTCAGAGGGAGTAGAATGAGGTTCCAACATCGGCGGTGCACTTCCCGAAGCAAGCACCCTCTCCATTACCTGAAAAGCAGGCCCACCCAAAGAGGAGTAGGAGCCCGGAACTGAGAAGGACAATCTCAGAACCGGGGCAACACCCCACTCCATCGGACCCACTTCCAGGGATGGAGCCTCAAGCAGAATCGGGGCAGGCATTATCCCCGGATCCGAGGCAGAACTGATAAAACACTCAGAACCAAGCCCTGAACTGAGGACTCCACTCCCCCCAACCATGAGTCTGAGGAAGGGATGGTTCTGTCGGAACCGAGAACCAAAAAGATGGCTTTGAGGCCTCAGTGACAGTCACTGTCGGCACCAAGGAATGAGGTTCCACAAAAGGCATTGTAGCAATGGGCTTCAGAACTGATGGGTCCAAAGGAGGAGTATACGTTGGAGTCCTGGGAGAGATAGACTCAAGTCCCAGAGGGGGATGAGTCTTTGGAACATTTGGAATCCCTCTGGCCATTAACAGGTGATCCAACAGGTGCACCACATCAAGTTCGGATAGACTCCTGGTGGACCTCATGAATACTCCTGAAGTGGAGTCGGGTCGATCCAAAAAAGGGTTGTACATTTGACCCAGGAACAGATCCAAAGAGGGGGTGTATTGGGTCCATGGTGTCTGAGCTAGAGGCACCGTAGTCTCTAATTTGGAAACAGGAAGCAAAGGAATCAATGGTGCAGTAAAAGGGCTTGGTGCCTATAAGCACTGGGAGTTGATGCCATCTGTTCCAAAGTAATGGTAGAGGTTGGAACCATTTTCGATGTGGTCAAAGGCAAAGTCGGTGCCATAGCTGTAGTGGAAGGCAAGGTGGATGCCGTAGCTGTAGTGGAAGGCAATGTCAGTGCCGTAGCTGGAGGAGTCAGTGCTGAAGGTGGTGCCAACATCGAGGATCTGGTAATATCCATCGCTTGAGTCATAACAGCATTTGGAGCAGAGCTGAGAACAGCAGTAGTCAGAGCCGAAGAAGCAAGCCTATGCTCCGAGGAAGTTTTGTGGCCTTATGTTTAGGTGTCTTACCCCTATCACCAACCGGTGAAGAGGGATCAGAGTGGGGATGTTTCTTGTACTTCATTGGAGGGGTTGAGACCTCTGACACAGAAAGGGCCTCTGAGAAAGGAGAAGCAAGAAGGCCTTTCAAAATCAATTTATTCATTCGTTCATTCAGCATCCACTGACTAAAACTTTTGCAGATTTGACAGGGGGGTTGAACAGAAAGATGAGGAAGCCCTAGACAATAAATGCAGTTGTCATGCAAATCACTATTAGGGAGTTTACCATTGCAACAGGTGCAGTGTTTAAACCCTGAAGATCCTTTTTTCTCAGACATGTCTAATAAGTGTTGTTGTATTAACTGACTAACAGACCAAGCCAGTCACAAACACACTAACAACAAGTTTACTAAACTATCAGAAAAGAGAAAGGAAAGAAGATACCAACAATAGTATCAAGAGATACCACAAGGGTAAGGAGAGGGAGTGCCAGCGATGTTAAGAAGAATTACCCAAAGGGTAGAGCTAGGTATGGTAAAGATACACATAACTCTAGTAAAGCAGAAAGGAGAAGTTTTTGAAAGTTTTAGAAAGAATAGGTAGAGAGAAGTTTCCAAAATATCAAAAATATACCACTTAGCTTGAGAGCTTGGTGAAACGCGGCTATATGGCTAGGTGGCAAATGAGATCTGAGGTAACAGGGAGAAGGGCATTGTGGGTAGCAGCTTAGCTCGAGAGTTTGTTGGTGTATGTGAGCTTGGTATTAGGCCAACACGATTCCAAGGGGCTCAGAACCAAACCCATCAGTGATGAATGGAAAGAAGCTTGACAACAACAGATCAATGGTTTATTATGAGCCTCCACGTTTAACGTGTAAACGAAGACTACATGTGACATGTTTCCTATCACAGAAGAGGCCATGACAATAATTCTGCATGTCCTGCAGGGCATAAGTAAATTTTAGCATCACTCTCTTTAGCTACCATGTATTTTCTGTAGTAGTATGTCTTTTGGCTTATCTCTGTTAGGGGTCGCCACAGCGGAACTCGGGTCCACTAATGATTGGCAGTTGATTTTTATGGTGCCGAGTTGTCAGCCTGATGCCCAACCTTCAAAGAAGGCACACCCATTCATGCACACACCTACCTGCATGTCTTTAGATGTAATTTGACTGTGGGGAGGATATGCAGACTCCACACATAAGGTGTTCCAGCCGAGAATTGAACAGGAGAACCTCTTGCTGTGAGGTGACAACTCTAACTGCTGCACCACCGCAGCTACCACCTTTTTCCTTTCTGCAAAACTTTATTCTCATTAATGCTCTTTGTAAGGGGAGGTGTTGTCCATACTTAACCCCAAATTGTCCTTATAAATGTTTAGCTTGCTACATGCTTCCATCATTTATTAAATCATATAGTTCACTAGATGTGGTATGAAATGAACATGTGCAGTACAATTTGTCAGCATGCTTGGAAGCTGTATTGCCATATTTATAGTAAACTCTAAAGAAAAGTCTTGAGGGAGTACAAAAAGTTACTTATACCTCTTGCAGAACTCCCAGACATTAGACAATCACTATCAGAGTCACCATGCTATACAGTAGAGAAAACATACCTACATATTGTTCATTTTTTAACATGGGACCATGAAAAAAATCATTGAAACTCATCCCATAAGGTGCACATCAGATTTCACAATTTCATTACTGATTCTTTAGACTAAGTGGTGCCAGCTACTTCACATACACAGGCAACATGCAGTGTAATAGGTAATGCATCTTTAACTTTCTGTCTTCACATCACTAGGCTCCTGTTCTATAGATTCATGTATAGCCATTATTATTCACCTGAATTGTGAAGTGGAACTGCTAGTGTTTACATTGTTTAAACAATAACAGCATCATGCCAAAACAAAATTGAATATATATATATACATTATAAGGTGAGTGTAACTATGAAGTATGTAATATTCATTCATTCTTCAGTTAGCTACTTTATCTATTTCAGTGCTGGGAGGATGCTGGAGCTTATCCTGGCATTCAGTAGGCAGAAGGGAAGAAATAAATCCTAGACAGGATGCCAGTCTGTTGCAAGATGCACACACATACTCATATATAGAACATGCAGAGTGATGGCAATATGAAGAATTGTAAATTCGACTATGGCAGGTCTTTGAGGTAATGGAGCAAATCACAACACTCACAAAAATTAACATGAAGGCACATAGACATGCAGACTCCTCACAGAAAACACCGCAGCTAGGAAAAAAACAGAGGCCCAAGCCCTGTGAGACAACAGTGCTAAACAGAGCCAGATCATGGTCAAATGGGACCCTAGACAGTGTAATGGATTGGGGACCCCATATACAGCCACCCCCCATACACAGCCCCACTCTCCCCCACAGCCATTACAGTGTCCCATTACTTGACTATTTCTCCCCAGTTATCAGAAACACTGTTCAAACTTCAGTGTGCATATTGTTTTCTGCTTTACTTCTATAGTGATTACAGATATTTGGATTTAATTTAAAACTTTTATTTCAAATTTTATAGGTGAAGATATTTCAAAGTATATAATATAGTATCTAAATAGTGCACCACTAGAATGGATTTGTAAATGATTGGGTTCAAAGGTTTTGTTAAAATGTATGTATTTTTTGTAGCTTTATAAGATATAACAATGTTATAACATATTTAACATATATAACTTGTCTAAAGTAGTTTTTAAGAAAAAAATAGTTTTGTATAGTAGTTGTAATTTGGTATACAAGGTTTTTGTAATCTATTTATACAATAATGTTATAGTTCTTTAAATGTTTAACATTTCTTAATAGTATAATGGCTTAATTAATGATAGTATATAAGCATTGAATCTTGGGTTTAATTTTGTCTGAAGAAGTTCGAGCAGTTTGCGTGTATGAAAGCATTAACAATAAATTGGGTTGGATTTTTACAGCACGCTGTTTTGATTTTGTTTTTAGTTTGTTTCTGCATTTTTAAATTTTATAGCACAAACACTGATCAAAACTTGCTAACAAAGCAATACACTCTCACAATGAAAACAGACTTAGCATTAAAACTTCACTGCCCTTGAAACTCACATTCATTGAAACGGCATTGAAAACATCTGGCCAGTGGTGGGTTAAGTTTACCTTTGAGCTGTTTTCAAATCATAGGCCCCTTGCACACATTTTTAGGAACATGCAAACATGAAAGAGTTCTTTTATTTTACCTTCCTGATTGTATTAAATTATATCCCTTGTATAATACAACCATACCTCTCAACCTCTTAGAGCAAGAAATCTAGACAAAGCCATAATAATGGGGGGCAAAGACTCCAAAATAAGGACACTTTTAAAATTTTGCTCTTACATATTTAGAAAGTTGATAGAATAACAGATTTTACATTAGCATGAATTTTCTGATGGATTTGGAGTCTGAAACACACATTTCTGTCATTTTGTGACTTCAGCCCTCAATGATTTGCTAGAAAAGCACAATTTTATGAGAAACATATCAATAATATGAGGCAAAAATCTGGACATTCTGCGAAAATCTGTCCAGTTGAGAGGTATGATTTACAACACCACTTGTTAGAGCATGTTTTAAATTTATAGGTTTGAACATTTTTCCAGTAAGCAATGAAACAAAATATATGAACCAATAATAACAAAACTGCCCAATACAGAACATTTCAACCATAAAAGGCCAATCAAACTTCTGTCATTACAATCAACCAGTATCAGTCAATATGCACAATCTCTGCAGAAGTAAAAGTCATCTGAATAATTCTACATTAAAGAGATATGTAACTAATGAAGAGGTTGCTGCTAGTAAACAGCTTTATATTTCAGTGTTTCATATATAAATTCAGTGCCTGTTGCCTTGAAGAATAAATTGCTTATGTTACATAAAAAAGGGAAACTGGTAATATTGCAATAGGGAATGGATAGCAAACTGATAACAGATTCATAGTTACTAGGCATCTCATCCAAAGGAGGACAAACTCAGGAATGCAACACCACACCCCCCTTACAGTACAACACAGTATAAGAAATCCATCTACATGCTGTGGAGTACAGCCCACAGCCTTCTGCATAAAAAGCAAGTATGTTACCTGTTGTGCTAATAACAATGCTTTTCAATTCTATATAACACAATAGTGATATAATTTGCTAAGCAAAACAGTTGCACATTGTAAACAGACTTAGCATGAGCAGCAGTAATCTTCTATCCATTGAAGCTCACAATTCCTTGAAAATGCACTTGAAACTCAAATCCTTGAAAATGCACCTGAAACTCAGTTACTTGAAAACTGCAGCTTGGTAGTTGGGGTAGAGGATTCAGCATCTTGTTTCCTGTAACTAATGTAAAGGATTTGAGCTTGAGCAACTTACTAACTGCCTGCTGTACCCAAC